>NW_027554888.1:100000-105000 GCF_964276395.1 Gasterosteus aculeatus | reverse complement strand
GCTCAAAATTCTCCAGGCATTTTCTGAGCTTTCCTTCACATAGTCCGACTTTTACTTAGTTTCTGACGGAGCCAAAAAAGTCCGGGTTTTTTTGCCCTCCTTATCGTCCCGACTGGAAACTTTAACTTTTTTTTTAAGTCAGAAAATTAAAGTCTTTTTCATCCAGGAGACCGACCCTTCCTTCAAAGCGTCCCAAGTGGTCCTTCGTCATCGGATATCTGTCGGGAAATACCGCTCCATGGAACTGTTTATTTCATCCATCCGCTGCACCTGCTGTTCTGCCATCAGTGTCCGACAATAGCGCTTCTTCATCGGATAACTGCCGGGATATCACGCTCTCTGGAACTGTTTAATTCATCCATCCACTGCACCTGCTGTTCTGACATCAGCATCCGAGAATAGTGTCCCGTACTGGGACATGGTCTGGGATATCCCGCTCTCTGGAACTATGTTCTGATTATTTCCTTCATCCACTGCACCTGCTGTTCTGACATCAGCATCCGAGAATAGTGTCCCGTACTGGGACATGGTCTGGCATATCCCGCTCTCTGGAACTGTGTTCTGATTATTTCCTTCATCCACTGCACCTGCTGTTCTGACATCAGCATCCGAGAATAGTGTCCCGTACTGGGACATGGTCTGGGATCTCCCGCTCCATGGAACTGTGTTCTGTTTATTTCATCCATCCACTGCACCTGCTGTTCTGACATCAGCATCCGAGAATAGTGTCCCGTACTGGGACATGGTCTGGGATCTCCCGCTCCATGGAACTGTGTTCTGTTTATTTCCTTCATCCACTGCACCTGCTGTTCTGACATCAGCATCCGAGAATAGTGTCCCGTACTGGGACATGGTCTGGGATCTCCCGCTCCATGGAACTGTGTTCTGTTTATTTCCTTCATCCACTGCACCTGCTGTTCTGACATCAGCATCCGAGAATAGTGTCCCGTACTGGGACATGGTCTGGGATCTCCCGCTCCATGGAACTGTGTTCTGTTTATTTCCTTCATCCACTGCACCTGCTGTTCTGGCATCAGCATCCGAGAATAGTGTCCCGTACTGGGACATGGTCTGGCATATCCCGCTCTCTGGAACTATGTTCTGATTATTTCCTTCATCCACTGCACCTGCTGTTCTGACATCAGCATCCGAGAATAGTGTGTCGTACTGGGACATGGTCTGGCATATCCCGCTCTCTGGAACTGTGTTCTGATTATTTCCTTCATCCACTGCACCTGCTGTTCTGACATCAGCATCCGAAAATAGTGTCCCGTACTGGGACATGGTCTGGGATCTCCCGCTCCATGGAACTGTGTTCTGTTTATTTCCTTCATCCACTGCACCTGCTGTTCTGGCATCAGCATCCGAGAATAGTGTCCCGTACTGGGACATGGTCTGGGATCTCCCGCTCCATGGAACTGTGTTCTGTTTATTTCCTTCATCCACTGCACCTGCTGTTCTGGCATCAGCATCCGAGAATAGTGTCCCGTACTGGGACATGGTCTGGGATCTCCCGCTCTCTGGAACTGTGTTCTGTTTATTTCCTTCATCCACTGCACCTGCTGTTCTGGCATCAGCATCCGAGAATAGTGTCCCGTACTGGGACATGGTCTGGCATATCCCGCTCTCTGGAACTGTGTTCTGATTATTTCCTTCATCCACTGCACCTGCTGTTCTGCCATCAGTGTCCGACAACAGCGCTTCATCATCGGATAGCTGCCGTGAAATACCGCTCTCTGGATCTGCTCTGTTCTGGCAGGTAATCAGGGGGATTTTAAGTAGATGAGTGTCCGGGAATAGTGCACTGCACTCGGGCAGGTCACGCCGCGTAACCCGCCCCATATCCCGGTTCCCGAACCCGCTTTTCCGCCCAAAGTTGTCCGAAGATGCTTAGGCCCAGCTGGGGAACGCTCCCCACGAAGCCCGGGTCTCAGCCCTGGAGCCCTGTGTTTCCAAAAACCAGGTTTCTGAAATCTGCGACCTGGTGGCCCAGTGATGTCAGCTGGAACTTTTTTTTTCCGGTCCGCTCAAAATTCTCCAGGCATTTTCTGAGCTTTCCTTCACATAGTCCGACTTTTACTTAGTTTCTGACGGAGCCAAAAAAGTCCGGGTTTTTTTGCCCTCCTTATCGTCCCGACTGGAAACTTTAACTCCGTATTTTAAGTCAGAAAATTAAAGTTCTTTTCATCCAGGAGACCGACCCTTCCTTCAAAGTGTCCCATACAGTGCTTCGTCATCGGACATCGGCCGGGATCTCCCGCTCTCTGGAACTGTGTATTCATCCATGCGGTACACCTGCTGTTCTGCCATCACTGTCCGGGAATAGTGTGTCGTTCTGGGTCATGGTCTGGGATATCACGCTCTCTGGAACTCTTTATTCATCCATGCGGTACACCTGCTGTTCTGCCATCACTGTCCGGGAATAGTGTGTCGTTCTGGGTCATGGTCTGGGATATCACGCTCTCTGGAACTCTTTATTCATCCATGCGGTACACCTGCTGTTCTGCCATCACTGTCCGGGAATAGTGTGTCGTTCTGGGTCATGGTCTGGGATATCACGCTCTCTGGAACTCTTTATTCATCCATGCGGTACACCTGCTGTTCTGCCATCACTGTCCGGGAATAGTGTGTCGTTCTGGGTCATGGTCTGGTCTCTGCCGCTCTCTGGAACTCTTTATTCATCCATGCGGTACACCTGCCGTTCTGCCATCACTGTCCGGGAATAGTGTGTCGTTCTGGGACTTGGTCTGGTCTCTGCCGCTCTCTGGAACTCTGTATTCATCCATCCACTGCACCTGCCGTTCTGCCATCACTGTCCGGGAATAGTGTGTCGTTCTGGGACTTGGTCTGGTCTCTGCCGCTCTCTGGAGCTCTTTATTCATCCATGCGGTACACCTGCTGTTCTGCCATCACTGTCCGGGAATAGTGTACCGTTCTGGGACTTGGTCTGGTCTCTGCCGCTCTCTGGAGCTCTGTATTCATCCATGCGGTACACCTGCTCTTCTGCCATCACTGTCCGGGAACAGTGTGCCGTTCTGGGTCATGGTCTGGGTTCTGCCGCTCTCTGGAACTCTTTATTCATCCATGGGGTACACCTGCTGGTCTGCCATCACTGTCCGGGAATAGTGTGTCGTTCTGGGTCATGGTCTGGGATATCACGCTCTCTGGAACTCTTTATTCATCCATGCGGTACACCTGCCGTTCTGCCATCACTGTCCGGGAACAGTGTGCCGTTCTGGGACTTGGTCTGGTCTCTGCCGCTCTCTGGAGCTCTGTATTCATCCATGCGGTACACCTGCTCTTCTGCCATCACTGTCCGGGAATAGTGTGTCGTTCTGGGACTTGGTCTGGTCTCTGCCGCTCTCTGGAGCTCTTTATTCATCCATGCGGTACACCTGCTGTTCTGCCATCACTGTCCGGGAATAGTGTGCCGTTCTGGGTCATGGTCTGGTCTCTGCCGCTCTCTGGAGCTCTTTATTCATCCATGCGGTACACCTGCTGTTCTGCCATCACTGTCCGGGAATAGTGTGTCGTTCTGGGACTTGGTCTGGTCTCTGCCGCTCTCTGGAGCTCTTTATTCATCCATCCACTGCACCTGCTGTTCTGCCATCACTGTCCGGGAATAGTGTGTCGTTCTGGGACTTGGTCTGGTCTCTGCCGCTCTCTGGAGCTCTTTATTCATCCATGCGGTACACCTGCTGTTCTGCCATCACTGTCCGGGAACAGTGTGCCGTTCTGGGTCATGGTCTGGGATATCACGCTCTCTGGAACTCTTTATTCATCCATGCGGTACACCTGCTGGTCTGCCATCACTGTCCGGGAATAGTGTGTCGTTCTGGGACTTGGTCTGGTCTCTGCCGCTCTCTGGAACTCTCTGGAACTCTTTATTCATCCATGGGGTACACCTGCTGGTCTGCCATCACTGTCCGGGAACAGTGTGCCGTTCTGGGTCATGGTCTGGGTTCTGCCGCTCTCTGGAACTGTGTATTCATCCATGCGGTACACCTGCTGTTCTGTCATCACTGTCCGGGAACAGTGTGCCGTTCTGGGTCATGGTCTGGGTTCTGCCGCTCTCTGGAACTCTTTATTCATCCATGGGGTACACCTGCTGGTCTGCCATCACTGTCCGGGAACAGTGTGCCGTTCTGGGTCATGGTCTGGTCTCTGCCGCTCTCTGGAGCTGTTATTTTCCTCCATCCGGTACACCCACTGCTCTGCCATCACTGTCCGAAAATAGTGCTCCGAAATCGGGTAAGTCGCGCGGGGAGCCACCCCTGTATCTCGGCTCCAGGAGCGTCTTTCCGCCCGGGGCCTGGCCCACTATGCTTAGGTCCAGCTGGGGAACGCTCCCCCCGAAGCTCGGGGCCCTGTCCTGGAGATCTCTGTTTCCGAAAACCAGGTTTCTGAAATCTGCGACCTGGTGGCCCAGTGATGTGAGCTAAAAAAAAATTTATCGAAGCGATCTAAAAAAGCCCAGGCATTTTCTGGGCTTTCCTTCACATATTCCGACTTTTACTTAGTTTCTGACGGAGCCAAAAAAGTCCGGGTTTTTTTCGCTCCACATAGTCCCGACTGGAAACTTTAACTTTTTTTTTTTTCCATTATTTCACCCGCGGAGGTCCGCAAACACCTCCAGGGGCCCACAACGGCCGAATTAAGCCAGGAAAAAGACGCCAGAACCCGGATCTCTTTACCAGACACCCCCAGAGCCCGGAACTCGGACCCAAACACCTCCAGAGGCCCACAACGGCCGAATTGGACCCGGAAAAAGACGCCAGAACCCGGATCTCTTTACCAGACACCCCCAGAGCCCGGAACTCGGACCCAAACACCTCCAGAGGCCCACAACGGCCGAATTGAACCCGGAAAAAGACGCCAGAACCCGGATCTCTTTACCAGACACCCCCAGAGCCCGGAACTCGGACCCAAACACCTCCAGAGGCCCACAACGGCCGAATTGGACCCGGAAAAAGACGCCAGAACCCGGATCTCTTTACCAG
>NW_027554888.1:82500-90000 GCF_964276395.1 Gasterosteus aculeatus | reverse complement strand
GCCCATCTGGCGGGGGCCCCCGGGTGGCGGGTCACGGTTGCAAATCGGTCAGAATTTTCACGTAAAGCATTTCCTCCACCGGCGCGCCCCGGCCGAAGCCAAAGCGCCCGGGGATGGCGCACCGCCGGCGGGCGCGCGCACCGGAGGCGGGCCGCCCCGCCTCCGCTCGAGCAATCTCGTTCGATCAAAGTGTTTCACCCACCGGCGCGCCCCGGCCGAAGCCAGGGCGCACCGGAGGCGGGCCGCCCCGCCGCCATCTCTCTCGCTCAGCGATCCATCCGCGAAACCCACCGACCAGCCACAGTGCCCGGAACGAGGCTCCGGTTCGTTCACCCTCGCCACTGTCCGAGGGCGTCCGAAAATACTGAGGTCTGAGTCGGATCCAAAACGCACAAACGTCGGTCCTCACTCCTGGAGGCCTATGTTTCTAAAAACCAGGTTTCTGAAATCTGCGACCTGGTGGCCCAGTGATGTCGGCTACAACTTTTTTTTTCCAGTCCGCTCAAAATTCTCCAGGCATTTTCTGAGCTTTCCTTCACATAGTCCGACTTTTACTTAGTTTCTGACGGAGCCAAAAAAGTCCGGGTTTTTTTGCCCTCCTTATCGTCCCGACTGGAAACTTTAACTTCGTATTTTAAGTCAGAAAATTAAAGTCCTTTTCATCCAGGAGACCGACCCTTCCTGCAAAGCGTCCCAAATGGTCCTTCGTCGTCGGATATCTGTCGGGAAATACCGCTCTATGGAACTGTTTATTTCATCCATCCACTGCACCTGCTGTTCTGACATCAGCATCCGAGAATAGTGTCCCGTACTGGGACATGGTCTGGCATATCCCGCTCTCTGGAACTCTGTATTCATCCATGCGTTACACCTGCTGTTCTGACATCAGCATCCGAGAATAGTGTGCCGTTATGGGACATGGTCTGGGATCTCCTGCTCTATGGAACTGTTTACTTCATCCATCCACTGCACCTGCTGTTCTGCCATCAGTGTCCGACAATAGCGCTTCATCATCGGATAACTGCCGTGAGATACCGCTCTCTGGAACTGTTTCTTTCATCCATCCACCGCACCTGCTGTTCTGCCATCAGTGTCCGACAACAGCGCTTCTTCATCGGATATCAGCCGGGATCTCACGCTCTCTGGAACTGTTTATTTCATCCATCCACCGCACCTGCTGTTCTGACATCAGCATCCGAGAATAGTGGCCCGTACTGGGACATGGTCTGGGATCTCCCGCTCCATGGAACTGTGTTCTGTTTATTTCCTTCATCCACTGCACCTGCTGTTCTGACATCAGCATCCGAGAATAGTGTCCCGTACTGGGACATGGTCAGGGATCTCCCGCTCCATGGAACTGTGTTCTGTTTATTTCCTTCATCCACTGCACCTGCTGTTCTGACATCAGCATCCGAGAATAGTGTCCCGTACTGGGACATGGTCAGGGATCTCCCGCTGTCTGGAACTGTGTATTCATCCATCCAGTGCACCTGCCGTTCTGCCATCAGTGTCCGAGAACAGTGCTTCTTCATCGGATATCAGCCGGGATCTCACGCTCTCTGGAACTGTTTATTTCATCCATCCAGTGCACCTGCCGTTCTGCCATCAGTGTCCGAGAACAGTGCTTCTTCATCGGATATCAGCCGGGATCTCACGCTCTCTGGAACTGTTTAATTCATCCATCCACTGCACCTGCTGTTCTGCCATCAGTGTCCGACAATAGCGCTTCTTCATCGGATATCAGCCGGGATCTCACGCTCTCTGGAACTGTTTATTTCATCCACCGCACCTGCTGTTCTGCCATCAGTGTCCGACAACAGCGCTTCATCATCGGATAACTGCCGTGAAATACCGCTCTCTGGAACTGTTTATTTCATCCACCGCACCTGCTGTTCTGCCATCAGTGTCCGACAACAGCGCTTCATCATCGGATAGCTGCCGTGAAATACCGCTCTCTGGATCTGCTCTGTTCTGGCAGGTAATCAGGGAGATTTTAAGTAGATGAGTGTCCGGGAATAGTGGGCCGTTCTGGGACTTGGTCTGGGATATCACGCTCTCTGGAACTATGTTCTGTTTATTTCCTTCATCCAGTGCACCTGCTGTTCTGCCATCAGTGTCCGACAATAGCGCGCCATTCTGGGACTTGGTCTGGGATATCACGCTCTCTGGAACTATGTTCTGTTTATTTCCTTCATCCAGTGCACCTGCTGTTCTGCCATCAGTGTCCGACAATAGCGCTTCATCATCGGATATCTGTCGTGAAATACCGCTCTCTGGAACTGTGTATTAGTCCGTCCGCTGCACCTGCTGTTCTGACATCAGCATCCGAGAATAGTGTCCCGTTCTGGGACATGGTCTGGGTTCTGCCGCTCTATGGAACTGTGTGTTCATCCGTCCACTGCACCTGCTGTTCTTCCATCAGCATCCGAGAATAGTGTCCCGTACAGGGACATGGTCTGGTCTCTGCCGCTCTCTGGAACTCTGTATTCATCCATGCGTTACACCTGCTGTTCTGACATCAGCATCCGAGAATGGTGTGCCGTTCTGGGACATGGTCTGGGATCTCCCGCTGTCTGGAACTGTGTGTTCATCCATCCACTGCACCTGCTGTTCTGACATCAGCATCCGAGAATAGTGCCCCGTACTGGGACATCAGCCAGGACGCACCGCCGTCATCTCGTTCGTTCGCTCAGTCATCCATCCACGAAAGCTACCGATCAGCCACAGTGCCCGGAATGATGCCTCCTGCCGGGGCAGCGTCCGCTTGCTCCCCGACAGCCAGTTCTGCATGAGGCTCCGGTTCTTCCACCCCCGCCACTGTCCGAGGGTGTCCGAAAATACTGAGGTCTGAGTCGGATCCGAACCGCACAAACGCCGGTCTTCACGACTGGAGGCCTATGTTTCTAAAAACCGGGTTTCAGGAATCTGCGACCTGGTGGCCCAGTGATGTCGGCTGGAACTTTTTTTTTCCGGTCCGCTCAAAATTCTCCAGGCATTTTCTGAGCTTTCCTTCACATAGTCCGACTTTTACTTAGTTTCTGACGGAGCCAAAAAAGTCCGGGTTTTTTTGCCCTCCTTATCGTCCCGACTGGAAACTTTAACTCCGTATTTTAAGTCAGAAAATTAAAGTTCTTTTCATCCAGGAGACCGACCCTTCCTTCAAAGTGTCCCATACAGTGCTTCGTCATCGGACATCGGCCGGGATCTCCCGCTCTCTGGAACTGTGTATTCATCCATGCGGTACACCTGCTGTTCTGCCATCACTGTCCGGGAATAGTGTGTCGTTCTGGGACTTGGTCTGGTCTCTGCCGCTCTCTGGAACTCTTTATTCATCCATGGGGTACACCTGCTGGTCTGCCATCACTGTCCGGGAACAGTGTGCCGTTCTGGGTCATGGTCTGGGATATCACGCTCTCTGGAACTCTTTATTCATCCATGCGGTACACCTGCCGTTCTGCCATCACTGTCCGGGAACAGTGTGCCGTTCTGGGACTTGGTCTGGTCTCTGCCGCTCTCTGGAACTCTTTATTCATCCATGCGGTACACCTGCTGTTCTGCCATCACTGTCCGGGAATAGTGTGTCGTTCTGGGTCATGGTCTGGGATATCACGCTCTCTGGAACTCTTTATTCATCCATGCGGTACACCTGCCGTTCTGCCATCACTGTCCGGGAACAGTGTGCCGTTCTGGGACTTGGTCTGGTCTCTGCCGCTCTCTGGAGCTCTGTATTCATCCATGCGGTACACCTGCTGGTCTGCCATCACTGTCCGGGAACAGTGTGCCGTTCTGGGTCATGGTCTGGTCTCTGCCGCTCTCTGGAGCTCTTTATTCATCCATGCGGTACACCTGCTGTTCTGCCATCACTGTCCGGGAATAGTGTGTCGTTCTGGGTCATGGTCTGGGATATCACGCTCTCTGGAACTCTTTATTCATCCATGCGGTACACCTGCCGTTCTGCCATCACTGTCCGGGAACAGTGTGCCGTTCTGGGACTTGGTCTGGTCTCTGCCGCTCTCTGGAACTCTTTATTCATCCATGCGGTACACCTGCTGGTCTGCCATCACTGTCCGGGAACAGTGTGTCGTTCTGGGACTTGGTCTGGGTTCTGCCGCTCTCTGGAGCTGTTTATTCATCCATGGGGTACACCTGCTGTTCTGCCATCACTGTCCGGGAATAGTGTGTCTTTCTGGGACTTGGTCTGGTCTCTGCCGCTCTCTGGAGCTCTTTATTCATCCATCCACTGCACCTGCTGTTCTGCCATCACTGTCCGGGAATAGTGTGTCGTTCTGGGACTTGGTCTGGTCTCTGCCGCTCTCTGGAACTCTTTATTCATCCATGCGGTACACCTGCTGTTCTGCCATCACTGTCCGGGAATAGTGTGTCTTTCTGGGACTTGGTCTGGGTTCTGCCGCTCTCTGGAGCTCTTTATTCATCCATGCGGTACACCTGCTGTTCTGCCATCACTGTCCGGGAATAGTGTGTCGTTCTGGGACTTGGTCTGGTCTCTGCCGCTCTCTGGAACTCTCTGGAACTCTTTATTCATCCATGGGGTACACCTGCTGGTCTGCCATCACTGTCCGGGAACAGTGTGCCGTTCTGGGTCATGGTCTGGGTTCTGCCGCTCTCTGGAACTGTGTATTCATCCATGCGGTACACCTGCTGTTCTGTCATCACTGTCCGGGAACAGTGTGCCGTTCTGGGTCATGGTCTGGGTTCTGCCGCTCTCTGGAACTCTTTATTCATCCATGGGGTACACCTGCTGGTCTGCCATCACTGTCCGGGAACAGTGTGCCGTTCTGGGTCATGGTCTGGTCTCTGCCGCTCTCTGGAGCTGTTATTTTCCTCCATCCGGTACACCCACTGCTCTGCCATCACTGTCCGAAAATAGTGCTCCGAAATCGGGTAAGTCGCGCGGGGAGCCACCCCTGTATCTCGGCTCCAGGAGCGTCTTTCCGCCCGGGGCCTGGCCCACTATGCTTAGGTCCAGCTGGGGAACGCTCCCCCCGAAGCTCGGGGCCCTGTCCTGGAGATCTCTGTTTCCGAAAACCAGGTTTCTGAAATCTGCGACCTGGTGGCCCAGTGATGTGAGCTAAAAAAAAATTTATCGAAGCGATCTAAAAAAGCCCAGGCATTTTCTGGGCTTTCCTTCACATATTCCGACTTTTACTTAGTTTCTGACGGAGCCAAAAAAGTCCGGGTTTTTTTCGCTCCACATAGTCCCGACTGGAAACTTTAACTTTTTTTTTTTTCCATTATTTCACCCGCGGAGGTCCGCAAACACCTCCAGGGGCCCACAACGGCCGAATTAAGCCAGGAAAAAGACGCCAGAACCCGGATCTCTTTACCAGACACCCCCAGAGCCCGGAACTCGGACCCAAACACCTCCAGAGGCCCACAACGGCCGAATTGGACCCGGAAAAAGACGCCAGAACCCGGATCTCTTTACCAGACACCCCCAGAGCCCGGAACTCGGACCCAAACACCTCCAGAGGCCCACAACGGCCGAATTGAACCCGGAAAAAGACGCCAGAACCCGGATCTCTTTACCAGACACCCCCAGAGCCCGGAACTCGGACCCAAACACCTCCAGAGGCCCACAACGGCCGAATTGGACCCGGAAAAAGACGCCAGAACCCGGATCTCTTTACCAGACACCCCCAGAGCCCGGAACTCGGACCCAAACACCTCCAGAGGCCCACAACGGCCGAATTGAACCCGGAAAAAGACGCCAGAACCCGGATCTCTTTACCAGACACCCCCAGAGCCCGGAACTCGGACCCAAACACCTCCAGAGGCCCACAACGGCCGAATTGGACCCGGAAAAAGACGCCAGAACCCGGATCTCTTTACCAGACACCCCCAGAGCCCGGATGAGCTCCACAAACACCTCCAGAGGCCCACAACGGCCGAATTGGACCCGGAAAAAGACGCCAGAACCCGGATCTCTTTACCAAACACCCCCAGAGCCCGGAACACGGACCCAAACACCTCCAGAGGCCCACAACGGCCGAATTGAACCCGGAAAAAGACGCCAGAACCCGGATCTCTTTACCAAACACCCCCAGAGCCCGGAACACGGACCCAAACACCTCCAGAGGCCCACAACGGCCGAATTGAACCCGGAAAAAGACGCCAGAACCCGGATCTCTTTACCAGACACCCCCAGAGCCCGGAACTCGGACCCAAACACCTCCAGAGGCCCACAACGGCCGAATTGAACCCGGAAAAAGACGCCAGAACCCGGATCTCTTTACCAGACACCCCCAGAGCCCGGAACTCGGACCCAAACACCTCCAGAGGCCCACAACGGCCGAATTGGACCCGGAAAAAGACGCCAGAACCCGGATCTCTTTACCAGACACCCCCAGAGCCCGGAACTCGGACCCAAACACCTCCAGAGGCCCACAACGGCCGAATTGAACCCGGAAAAAGACGCCAGAACCCGGATCTCTTTACCAGACACCCCCAGAGCCCGGATGAGCTCCACAAACACCTCCAGAGGCCCACAACGGCCGAATTGAACCCGGAAAAGGACGCCAGAGCCCGGGTTCCGCTCCATGCCGCACACCACACCTGCAATACCGACCTCTCCCACCGGAGGGAGACAGAGGGCGCCTTCCACCCTGACTGCTGCCCGGGTGAGAGACACTATTCCTGGGGGGACTCTTTATCAGACTCCCCTTAACTAAAAGGGACTGCTGCCCGGGAAAGAGACACTATTCCTGGGGGGGCCTTCTACCAGACCCCCCCTGCCCCAACACACCATCCCCAATTTCACATAGCATATTCAGTCACAACTTGTCCGTTTCAAACACCCACACCTGCAATACCGACCTCTCCCACCGGAGGGAGACAGAGGGAACCCTCCCCCCCCACGACTGCTCCCCGAGAAACAGACACTATTCCTGGGGGGACTCTTTATCAGACTCCCCTTAACTAAAAGGGACTGCTGCCCGGGAAAGAGACACTATTCCTGGGGGGGCCTTCTACCAGACCCCCCCTGCCCCAACACACCATCCCCAATTTCACAAGTGTTCACATAGCATATTCAGTCAGAACTTGTCCGTTTTAAATATCCGCACCTGCAATACCGACCTCTCCCACCGGAGGGAGACAGAGGGAACCCTCCCCCCCCACGACTGCTCCCCGGGAAACAGACACTATTCCTGGGGGGACTCTTTATCAGACTCCCCTTAACTAAAAGGGACTGCTGCCCGGGAAAGAGACACTATTCCTGGGGGGGCCTTCTACCAGACCCCCCCTGCCCCAACACACCATCCCCAATTTCACATAGCATATTCAGTCACAACTTGTCCGTTTCAAACACCCGCACCTGCAATACCCACCTCTCCCACCGGAGGGAGACAGAGGGAACCTTCCCCCCCACGACTGCTCCCCGGGAAACAGACACTATTCCTGGGGGGACTCTTTATCAGACTCCCCTGAACTAAGCCCGACTCCTGCCCGGGAAACAGACACTATTCCTGGGGGGGCCTTCTA
>NW_027554888.1:60000-72500 GCF_964276395.1 Gasterosteus aculeatus | reverse complement strand
TACCGCTCTCTGGAACTGTTTATTTCATCCACCGCACCTGCTGTTCTGCCATCAGTGTCCGACAACAGCGCTTCATCATCGGATAGCTGCCGTGAAATACCGCTCTCTGGATCTGCTCTGTTCTGGCAGGTAATCAGGGAGATTTTAAGTAGATGAGTGTCCGGGAATAGTGCACTGCACTCGGGCAGGTCACGCCGCGTAACCCGCCCCGTATCCCGGTTCCCGAACCCGCTTTTCCGCCCAAAGTTGTCCGAAGATGCTTAGGCCCAGCTGGGGAACGCTCCCCACGAAGCCCGGGTCTCAGCCCTGGAGCCCTGTGTTTCCGAAAACCAGGTTTCTGAAATCTGCGACCTGGTGGCCCAGTGATGTCAGCTGGAACTTTTTTTTTCCGGTCCGCTCAAAATTCTCCAGGGGATTTTAGGGCTTTGCGCCACATATTCCGACTTTTACTTAGTTTCTGACGGAGCCAAAAAAGTCCGGGTTTTTTTGCCCTCCTTATCGTCCCGACTGGAAACTTTAACTTTTTTTTTAAGTCAGAAAATTAAAGTCTTTTTCATCCAGGAGACCGACCCTTCCTTCAAAGTGTCCCATACAGTGCTTCGTCATCGGACATCGGCCGGGATCTCACGCTCTCTGGAACTGTTTATTTCATCCATCCACTGCACCTGCTGTTCTGACATCAGCATCCGAGAATAGTGTCCCGTACTGGGACATGGTCTGGGTTCTGCCGCTCTCTGGAACTCTGTATTCATCCATGCGGTACACCTGCTGTTCTGCCATCAGTGTCCGTGAACAGTGATTCTTCATCGGATATCAGCCGGGATCTCACGCTCTCTGGAACTGTTTAATTCATCCATCCACTGCACCTGCTGTTCTGACATCAGCATCCGAGAATAGTGTCCCGTACTGGGACATGGTCTGGGATATCCCGCTCTCTGGAACTATGTTCTGATTATTTCCTTCATCCACTGCACCTGCTGTTCTGACATCAGCATCCGAGAATAGTGTCCCGTACTGGGACATGGTCTGGGATATCCCGCTCTCTGGAACTATGTTCTGATTATTTCCTTCATCCACTGCACCTGCTGTTCTGACATCAGCATCCGAGAATAGTGTCCCGTACTGGGACATGGTCTGGGATATCCCGCTCTCTGGAACTATGTTCTGATTATTTCCTTCATCCACTGCACCTGCTGTTCTGACATCAGCATCCGAGAATAGTGTCCCGTACTGGGACATGGTCTGGGATCTCCCGCTCTCTGGAACTATGTTCTGATTATTTCCTTCATCCACTGCACCTGCTGTTCTGACATCAGCATCCGAGAATAGTGTCCCGTACTGGGACATGGTCAGGGATCTCCCACTGTCTGGAACTGTGTATTCATCCATCCGCTGCACCTGCTGTTCAGCCATCAGTGTCCGTGAACAGTGCTTCTTCATCGGATATCAGCCGGGATCTCACGCTCTCTGGAACTGTTTATTTCATCCATCCACTGCACCTGCTGTTCTGACATCAGCATCCGAGAATAGTGTCCCGTACTGGGACATGGTCTGGCATATCCCGCTCTCTGGAACTATGTTCTGTTTATTTCCTTCATCCACTGCACCTGCTGTTCTGACATCAGCATCCGAGAATAGTGTCCCGTACTGGGACATGGTCTGGCATATCCCCCTCTCTGGAACTATGTTCTGTTCATTTCCTTCATCCAGTGCAACTGCTGTTCTGCCATCAGTGTCCGACAATAGCGCTTCATCATCGGATATCTGCCGTGAAATACCGCTCTCTGGATCTGCTCTGTTCTGGCAGGTAATCAGGGAGATTTTAAGTAGATGAGTGTCCGGGAATAGTGGGCCGTTCTGGGACTTGGTCTGGGATATCACACTCTCTGGAACTATGTTCTGTTTATTTCCTTCATCCAGTGCACCTGCTGTTCTGCCATCAGTGTCCGACAATAGCGCGCCGTTCTGGGACTTGGTCTGGGATATCACGCTCTCTGGAACTATGTTCTGTTTATTTTCTTCATCCAGTGCACCTGCTGTTCTGCCATCAGTGTCCGACAATAGCGCGCCGTTCTGGGACTTGGTCTGGGATATCCCGCTCTCTGGAACTATGTTCTGTTAATTTCCTTCATCCAGTGCACCTGCTGTTCTGCCATCAGTGTCCGACAATAGCGCTTCATCATCGGATATCTGTCGTGAAATACCGCTCTCTGGAACTGTGTATTAGTCCGTCCGCTGCACCTGCTGTTCTGACATCAGCATCCGAGAATAGTGCGCCGTTCTGGGACATGGTCTGGTCTCTGCCGCTCTCTGGAACTCTGTATTCATCCATGCGTTACACCTGCTGTTCTGACATCAGCATCCGAGAATAGTGTCCCGTACAGGGACATGGTCTGGTCTCTGCCGCTCTCTGGAACTCTGTATTCATCCATGCGTTACACCTGCTGTTCTGACATCAGCATCCGAGAATAGTGTCCCGTTCTGGGACATGGTCTGGTCTCTGCCGCTCTCTGGAACTCTGTATTCATCCATGCGTTACACCTGCTGTTCTGACATCAGCATCCGAGAATAGTGTCCCGTTCTGGGACATGGTCTGGTCTCTGCCGCTCTCTGGAACTCTGTATTCATCCATGCGTTACACCTGCTGTTCTGACATCAGCATCCGAGAATAGTGTCCCGTTCTGGGACATGGTCTGGGTTCTGCCGCTCTATGGAACTGTGTGTTCATCCGTCCACTGCACCTGCTGTTCTGCCATCAGCATCCGAGAATAGTGCCCCGTACTGGGACATCAGCCAGGACGCACCGCCGTCATCTCGTTCGTTCGCTCAGTCATCCATCCACGAAAGCTACCGATCAGCCACAGTGCCCGGAATGATGCCTCCTGCCGGGGTAGCGTCCGCTTGCTCCCCGACAGCCAGTTCTGCATGAGGCTCCGGTTCTTCCACCCCCGCCACTGTCCGAGGGTGTCCGAAAATACTGAGGTCTGAGTCGGATCCGAACCGCACAAACGCCGGTCTTCACGACTGGAGGCCTATGTTTCTAAAAACCGGGTTTCAGGAATCTGCGACCTGGTGGCCCAGTGATGTCGGCTGGAACTTTTTTTTTCCGGTCCGCTCAAAATTCTCCAGGCATTTTCTGAGCTTTCCTTCACATAGTCCGACTTTTACTTAGTTTCTGACGGAGCCAAAAAAGTCCGGGTTTTTTTGCCCTCCTTATCGTCCCGACTGGAAACTTTAACTCCGTATTTTAAGTCAGAAAATTAAAGTTCTTTTCATCCAGGAGACCGACCCTTCCTGCAAAGCGTCCCAAATGGTCCTTCGTCGTCGGATATCTGTCGGGAAATACCGCTCTATGGAACTGTTTATTTCATCCATCCACTGCACCTGCTGTTCTGACATCAGCATCCGAGAATAGTGTCCCGTACTGGGACATGGTCTGGCATATCCCGCTCTCTGGAACTCTGTATTCATCCATGCGTTACACCTGCTGTTCTGACATCAGCATCCGAGAATAGTGTGCCGTTATGGGACATGGTCTGGGATCTCCTGCTCTATGGAACTGTTTACTTCATCCATCCACTGCACCTGCTGTTCTGCCATCAGTGTCCGACAATAGCGCTTCATCATCGGATAACTGCCGTGAGATACCGCTCTCTGGAACTGTTTCTTTCATCCATCCACCGCACCTGCTGTTCTGCCATCAGTGTCCGACAACAGCGCTTCTTCATCGGATATCAGCCGGGATCTCACGCTCTCTGGAACTGTTTATTTCATCCATCCACCGCACCTGCTGTTCTGACATCAGCATCCGAGAATAGTGGCCCGTACTGGGACATGGTCTGGGATCTCCCGCTCCATGGAACTGTGTTCTGTTTATTTCCTTCATCCACTGCACCTGCTGTTCTGACATCAGCATCCGAGAATAGTGTCCCGTACTGGGACATGGTCAGGGATCTCCCGCTCCATGGAACTGTGTTCTGTTTATTTCCTTCATCCACTGCACCTGCTGTTCTGACATCAGCATCCGAGAATAGTGTCCCGTACTGGGACATGGTCAGGGATCTCCCGCTGTCTGGAACTGTGTATTCATCCATCCAGTGCACCTGCCGTTCTGCCATCAGTGTCCGAGAACAGTGCTTCTTCATCGGATATCAGCCGGGATCTCACGCTCTCTGGAACTGTTTATTTCATCCATCCAGTGCACCTGCCGTTCTGCCATCAGTGTCCGAGAACAGTGCTTCTTCATCGGATATCAGCCGGGATCTCACGCTCTCTGGAACTGTTTAATTCATCCATCCACTGCACCTGCTGTTCTGCCATCAGTGTCCGACAATAGCGCTTCTTCATCGGATATCAGCCGGGATCTCACGCTCTCTGGAACTGTTTATTTCATCCACCGCACCTGCTGTTCTGCCATCAGTGTCCGACAACAGCGCTTCATCATCGGATAACTGCCGTGAAATACCGCTCTCTGGAACTGTTTATTTCATCCACCGCACCTGCTGTTCTGCCATCAGTGTCCGACAACAGCGCTTCATCATCGGATAGCTGCCGTGAAATACCGCTCTCTGGATCTGCTCTGTTCTGGCAGGTAATCAGGGAGATTTTAAGTAGATGAGTGTCCGGGAATAGTGCACTGCACTCGGGCAGGTCACGCCGCGTAACCCGCCCCGTATCCCGGTTCCCGAACCCGCTTTTCCGCCCAAAGTTGTCCGAAGATGCTTAGGCCCAGCTGGGGAACGCTCCCCACGAAGCCCGGGTCTCAGCCCTGGAGCCCTGTGTTTCCGAAAACCAGGTTTCTGAAATCTGCGACCTGGTGGCCCAGTGATGTCAGCTGGAACTTTTTTTTTCCGGTCCGCTCAAAATTCTCCAGGGGATTTTAGGGCTTTGCGCCACATATTCCGACTTTTACTTAGTTTCTGACGGAGCCAAAAAAGTCCGGGTTTTTTTGCCCTCCTTATCGTCCCGACTGGAAACTTTAACTTTTTTTTTAAGTCAGAAAATTAAAGTCTTTTTCATCCAGGAGACCGACCCTTCCTTCAAAGTGTCCCATACAGTGCTTCGTCATCGGACATCGGCCGGGATCTCACGCTCTCTGGAACTGTTTATTTCATCCATCCACTGCACCTGCTGTTCTGACATCAGCATCCGAGAATAGTGTCCCGTACTGGGACATGGTCTGGGTTCTGCCGCTCTCTGGAACTCTGTATTCATCCATGCGGTACACCTGCTGTTCTGCCATCAGTGTCCGTGAACAGTGATTCTTCATCGGATATCAGCCGGGATCTCACGCTCTCTGGAACTGTTTAATTCATCCATCCACTGCACCTGCTGTTCTGACATCAGCATCCGAGAATAGTGTCCCGTACTGGGACATGGTCTGGGATATCCCGCTCTCTGGAACTATGTTCTGATTATTTCCTTCATCCACTGCACCTGCTGTTCTGACATCAGCATCCGAGAATAGTGTCCCGTACTGGGACATGGTCTGGGATATCCCGCTCTCTGGAACTATGTTCTGATTATTTCCTTCATCCACTGCACCTGCTGTTCTGACATCAGCATCCGAGAATAGTGTCCCGTACTGGGACATGGTCTGGGATATCCCGCTCTCTGGAACTATGTTCTGATTATTTCCTTCATCCACTGCACCTGCTGTTCTGACATCAGCATCCGAGAATAGTGTCCCGTACTGGGACATGGTCTGGGATCTCCCGCTCTCTGGAACTATGTTCTGATTATTTCCTTCATCCACTGCACCTGCTGTTCTGACATCAGCATCCGAGAATAGTGTCCCGTACTGGGACATGGTCAGGGATCTCCCACTGTCTGGAACTGTGTATTCATCCATCCGCTGCACCTGCTGTTCAGCCATCAGTGTCCGTGAACAGTGCTTCTTCATCGGATATCAGCCGGGATCTCACGCTCTCTGGAACTGTTTATTTCATCCATCCACTGCACCTGCTGTTCTGACATCAGCATCCGAGAATAGTGTCCCGTACTGGGACATGGTCTGGCATATCCCGCTCTCTGGAACTATGTTCTGTTTATTTCCTTCATCCACTGCACCTGCTGTTCTGACATCAGCATCCGAGAATAGTGTCCCGTACTGGGACATGGTCTGGCATATCCCCCTCTCTGGAACTATGTTCTGTTCATTTCCTTCATCCAGTGCAACTGCTGTTCTGCCATCAGTGTCCGACAATAGCGCTTCATCATCGGATATCTGCCGTGAAATACCGCTCTCTGGATCTGCTCTGTTCTGGCAGGTAATCAGGGAGATTTTAAGTAGATGAGTGTCCGGGAATAGTGGGCCGTTCTGGGACTTGGTCTGGGATATCACACTCTCTGGAACTATGTTCTGTTTATTTCCTTCATCCAGTGCACCTGCTGTTCTGCCATCAGTGTCCGACAATAGCGCGCCGTTCTGGGACTTGGTCTGGGATATCACGCTCTCTGGAACTATGTTCTGTTTATTTTCTTCATCCAGTGCACCTGCTGTTCTGCCATCAGTGTCCGACAATAGCGCGCCGTTCTGGGACTTGGTCTGGGATATCCCGCTCTCTGGAACTATGTTCTGTTAATTTCCTTCATCCAGTGCACCTGCTGTTCTGCCATCAGTGTCCGACAATAGCGCTTCATCATCGGATATCTGTCGTGAAATACCGCTCTCTGGAACTGTGTATTAGTCCGTCCGCTGCACCTGCTGTTCTGACATCAGCATCCGAGAATAGTGCGCCGTTCTGGGACATGGTCTGGTCTCTGCCGCTCTCTGGAACTCTGTATTCATCCATGCGTTACACCTGCTGTTCTGACATCAGCATCCGAGAATAGTGTCCCGTACAGGGACATGGTCTGGTCTCTGCCGCTCTCTGGAACTCTGTATTCATCCATGCGTTACACCTGCTGTTCTGACATCAGCATCCGAGAATAGTGTCCCGTTCTGGGACATGGTCTGGTCTCTGCCGCTCTCTGGAACTCTGTATTCATCCATGCGTTACACCTGCTGTTCTGACATCAGCATCCGAGAATAGTGTCCCGTTCTGGGACATGGTCTGGTCTCTGCCGCTCTCTGGAACTCTGTATTCATCCATGCGTTACACCTGCTGTTCTGACATCAGCATCCGAGAATAGTGTCCCGTTCTGGGACATGGTCTGGGTTCTGCCGCTCTATGGAACTGTGTGTTCATCCGTCCACTGCACCTGCTGTTCTGCCATCAGCATCCGAGAATAGTGCCCCGTACTGGGACATCAGCCAGGACGCACCGCCGTCATCTCGTTCGTTCGCTCAGTCATCCATCCACGAAAGCTACCGATCAGCCACAGTGCCCGGAATGATGCCTCCTGCCGGGGTAGCGTCCGCTTGCTCCCCGACAGCCAGTTCTGCATGAGGCTCCGGTTCTTCCACCCCCGCCACTGTCCGAGGGTGTCCGAAAATACTGAGGTCTGAGTCGGATCCGAACCGCACAAACGCCGGTCTTCACGACTGGAGGCCTATGTTTCTAAAAACCGGGTTTCAGGAATCTGCGACCTGGTGGCCCAGTGATGTCGGCTGGAACTTTTTTTTTCCGGTCCGCTCAAAATTCTCCAGGCATTTTCTGAGCTTTCCTTCACATAGTCCGACTTTTACTTAGTTTCTGACGGAGCCAAAAAAGTCCGGGTTTTTTTGCCCTCCTTATCGTCCCGACTGGAAACTTTAACTCCGTATTTTAAGTCAGAAAATTAAAGTTCTTTTCATCCAGGAGACCGACCCTTCCTTCAAAGTGTCCCATACAGTGCTTCGTCATCGGACATCGGCCGGGATCTCCCGCTCTCTGGAACTGTGTATTCATCCATGCGGTACACCTGCTGTTCTGCCATCACTGTCCGGGAATAGTGTGTCGTTCTGGGTCATGGTCTGGGATATCACGCTCTCTGGAACTCTTTATTCATCCATGCGGTACACCTGCTGTTCTGCCATCACTGTCCGGGAATAGTGTGTCGTTCTGGGTCATGGTCTGGGATATCACGCTCTCTGGAACTCTTTATTCATCCATGCGGTACACCTGCTGTTCTGCCATCACTGTCCGGGAATAGTGTGTCGTTCTGGGTCATGGTCTGGGATATCACGCTCTCTGGAACTCTTTATTCATCCATGCGGTACACCTGCTGTTCTGCCATCACTGTCCGGGAATAGTGTGTCGTTCTGGGTCATGGTCTGGTCTCTGCCGCTCTCTGGAACTCTTTATTCATCCATGCGGTACACCTGCCGTTCTGCCATCACTGTCCGGGAATAGTGTGTCGTTCTGGGACTTGGTCTGGTCTCTGCCGCTCTCTGGAACTCTGTATTCATCCATCCACTGCACCTGCCGTTCTGCCATCACTGTCCGGGAATAGTGTGTCGTTCTGGGACTTGGTCTGGTCTCTGCCGCTCTCTGGAGCTCTTTATTCATCCATGCGGTACACCTGCTGTTCTGCCATCACTGTCCGGGAATAGTGTACCGTTCTGGGACTTGGTCTGGTCTCTGCCGCTCTCTGGAGCTCTGTATTCATCCATGCGGTACACCTGCTCTTCTGCCATCACTGTCCGGGAACAGTGTGCCGTTCTGGGTCATGGTCTGGGTTCTGCCGCTCTCTGGAACTCTTTATTCATCCATGGGGTACACCTGCTGGTCTGCCATCACTGTCCGGGAATAGTGTGTCGTTCTGGGTCATGGTCTGGGATATCACGCTCTCTGGAACTCTTTATTCATCCATGCGGTACACCTGCCGTTCTGCCATCACTGTCCGGGAACAGTGTGCCGTTCTGGGACTTGGTCTGGTCTCTGCCGCTCTCTGGAGCTCTGTATTCATCCATGCGGTACACCTGCTCTTCTGCCATCACTGTCCGGGAATAGTGTGTCGTTCTGGGACTTGGTCTGGTCTCTGCCGCTCTCTGGAGCTCTTTATTCATCCATGCGGTACACCTGCTGTTCTGCCATCACTGTCCGGGAATAGTGTGCCGTTCTGGGTCATGGTCTGGTCTCTGCCGCTCTCTGGAGCTCTTTATTCATCCATGCGGTACACCTGCTGTTCTGCCATCACTGTCCGGGAATAGTGTGTCGTTCTGGGACTTGGTCTGGTCTCTGCCGCTCTCTGGAGCTCTTTATTCATCCATCCACTGCACCTGCTGTTCTGCCATCACTGTCCGGGAATAGTGTGTCGTTCTGGGACTTGGTCTGGTCTCTGCCGCTCTCTGGAGCTCTTTATTCATCCATGCGGTACACCTGCTGTTCTGCCATCACTGTCCGGGAATAGTGTGTCGTTCTGGGTCATGGTCTGGGATATCACGCTCTCTGGAACTCTTTATTCATCCATGCGGTACACCTGCCGTTCTGCCATCACTGTCCGGGAACAGTGTGCCGTTCTGGGACTTGGTCTGGTCTCTGCCGCTCTCTGGAGCTCTGTATTCATCCATGCGGTACACCTGCTGGTCTGCCATCACTGTCCGGGAACAGTGTGCCGTTCTGGGTCATGGTCTGGTCTCTGCCGCTCTCTGGAGCTCTTTATTCATCCATGCGGTACACCTGCTGTTCTGCCATCACTGTCCGGGAATAGTGTGTCGTTCTGGGTCATGGTCTGGGATATCACGCTCTCTGGAACTCTTTATTCATCCATGCGGTACACCTGCCGTTCTGCCATCACTGTCCGGGAACAGTGTGCCGTTCTGGGACTTGGTCTGGTCTCTGCCGCTCTCTGGAACTCTTTATTCATCCATGCGGTACACCTGCTGGTCTGCCATCACTGTCCGGGAACAGTGTGTCGTTCTGGGACTTGGTCTGGGTTCTGCCGCTCTCTGGAGCTGTTTATTCATCCATGGGGTACACCTGCTGTTCTGCCATCACTGTCCGGGAATAGTGTGTCTTTCTGGGACTTGGTCTGGTCTCTGCCGCTCTCTGGAGCTCTTTATTCATCCATCCACTGCACCTGCTGTTCTGCCATCACTGTCCGGGAATAGTGTGTCGTTCTGGGACTTGGTCTGGTCTCTGCCGCTCTCTGGAACTCTTTATTCATCCATGCGGTACACCTGCTGTTCTGCCATCACTGTCCGGGAATAGTGTGTCTTTCTGGGACTTGGTCTGGGTTCTGCCGCTCTCTGGAGCTCTTTATTCATCCATGCGGTACACCTGCTGTTCTGCCATCACTGTCCGGGAATAGTGTGTCGTTCTGGGACTTGGTCTGGTCTCTGCCGCTCTCTGGAACTCTCTGGAACTCTTTATTCATCCATGGGGTACACCTGCTGGTCTGCCATCACTGTCCGGGAACAGTGTGCCGTTCTGGGTCATGGTCTGGGTTCTGCCGCTCTCTGGAACTGTGTATTCATCCATGCGGTACACCTGCTGTTCTGTCATCACTGTCCGGGAACAGTGTGCCGTTCTGGGTCATGGTCTGGGTTCTGCCGCTCTCTGGAACTCTTTATTCATCCATGGGGTACACCTGCTGGTCTGCCATCACTGTCCGGGAACAGTGTGCCGTTCTGGGTCATGGTCTGGTCTCTGCCGCTCTCTGGAGCTGTTATTTTCCTCCATCCGGTACACCCACTGCTCTGCCATCACTGTCCGAAAATAGTGCTCCGAAATCGGGTAAGTCGCGCGGGGAGCCACCCCTGTATCTCGGCTCCAGGAGCGTCTTTCCGCCCGGGGCCTGGCCCACTATGCTTAGGTCCAGCTGGGGAACGCTCCCCCCGAAGCTCGGGGCCCTGTCCTGGAGATCTCTGTTTCCGAAAACCAGGTTTCTGAAATCTGCGACCTGGTGGCCCAGTGATGTGAGCTAAAAAAAAATTTATCGAAGCGATCTAAAAAAGCCCAGGCATTTTCTGGGCTTTCCTTCACATATTCCGACTTTTACTTAGTTTCTGACGGAGCCAAAAAAGTCCGGGTTTTTTTCGCTCCACATAGTCCCGACTGGAAACTTTAACTTTTTTTTTTTTCCATTATTTCACCCGCGGAGGTCCGCAAACACCTCCAGGGGCCCACAACGGCCGAATTAAGCCAGGAAAAAGACGCCAGAACCCGGATCTCTTTACCAGACACCCCCAGAGCCCGGAACTCGGACCCAAACACCTCCAGAGGCCCACAACGGCCGAATTGGACCCGGAAAAAGACGCCAGAACCCGGATCTCTTTACCAGACACCCCCAGAGCCCGGAACTCGGACCCAAACACCTCCAGAGGCCCACAACGGCCGAATTGAACCCGGAAAAAGACGCCAGAACCCGGATCTCTTTACCAGACACCCCCAGAGCCCGGAACTCGGACCCAAACACCTCCAGAGGCCCACAACGGCCGAATTGGACCCGGAAAAAGACGCCAGAACCCGGATCTCTTTACCAGACACCCCCAGAGCCCGGAACTCGGACCCAAACACCTCCAGAGGCCCACAACGGCCGAATTGAACCCGGAAAAAGACGCCAGAACCCGGATCTCTTTACCAGACACCCCCAGAGCCCGGAACTCGGACCCAAACACCTCCAGAGGCCCACAACGGCCGAATTGGACCCGGAAAAAGACGCCAGAACCCGGATCTCTTTACCAGACACCCCCAGAGCCCGGATGAGCTCCACAAACACCTCCAGAGGCCCACAACGGCCGAATTGGACCCGGAAAAAGACGCCAGAACCCGGATCTCTTTACCAAACACCCCCAGAGCCCGGAACACGGACCCAAACACCTCCAGAGGCCCACAACGGCCGAATTGAACCCGGAAAAAGACGCCAGAACCCGGATCTCTTTACCAAACACCCCCAGAGCCCGGAACACGGACCCAAACACCTCCAGAGGCCCACAACGGCCGAATTGAACCCGGAAAAAGACGCCAGAACCCGGATCTCTTTACCAGACACCCCCAGAGCCCGGAACTCGGACCCAAACACCTCCAGAGGCCCACAACGGCCGAATTGAACCCGGAAAAAGACGCCAGAACCCGGATCTCTTTACCAGACACCCCCAGAGCCCGGAACTCGGACCCAAACACCTCCAGAGGCCCACAACGGCCGAATTGGACCCGGAAAAAGACGCCAGAACCCGGATCTCTTTACCAGACACCCCCAGAGCCCGGAACTCGGACCCAAACACCTCCAGAGGCCCACAACGGCCGAATTGAACCCGGAAAAAGACGCCAGAACCCGGATCTCTTTACCAGACACCCCCAGAGCCCGGATGAGCTCCACAAACACCTCCAGAGGCCCACAACGGCCGAATTGAACCCGGAAAAGGACGCCAGAGCCCGGGTTCCGCTCCATGCCGCACACCACACCTGCAATACCGACCTCTCCCACCGGAGGGAGACAGAGGGCGCCTTCCACCCTGACTGCTGCCCGGGTGAGAGACACTATTCCTGGGGGGACTCTTTATCAGACTCCCCTTAACTAAAAGGGACTGCTGCCCGGGAAAGAGACACTATTCCTGGGGGGGCCTTCTACCAGACCCCCCCTGCCCCAACACACCATCCCCAATTTCACATAGCATATTCAGTCACAACTTG
>NW_027554888.1:42500-47500 GCF_964276395.1 Gasterosteus aculeatus | reverse complement strand
GAGAATAGTGTCCCGTACTGGGACATGGTCTGGCATATCCCGCTCTCTGGAACTATGTTCTGTTTATTTCCTTCATCCACTGCACCTGCTGTTCTGACATCAGCATCCGAGAATAGTGTCCCGTACTGGGACATGGTCTGGCATATCCCCCTCTCTGGAACTATGTTCTGTTCATTTCCTTCATCCAGTGCAACTGCTGTTCTGCCATCAGTGTCCGACAATAGCGCTTCATCATCGGATATCTGCCGTGAAATACCGCTCTCTGGATCTGCTCTGTTCTGGCAGGTAATCAGGGAGATTTTAAGTAGATGAGTGTCCGGGAATAGTGGGCCGTTCTGGGACATGGTCTGGTCTCTGCCGCTCTCTGGAACTCTGTATTCATCCATGCGTTACACCTGCTGTTCTGACATCAGCATCCGAGAATAGTGTCCCGTTCTGGGACATGGTCTGGTCTCTGCCGCTCTCTGGAACTCTGTATTCATCCATGCGTTACACCTGCTGTTCTGACATCAGCATCCGAGAATAGTGTCCCGTTCTGGGACATGGTCTGGGATCTCCCGCTCTCTGGAACTATGTTCTGATTATTTCCTTCATCCACTGCACCTGCTGTTCTGACATCAGCATCCGAGAATAGTGTCCCGTACTGGGACATGGTCAGGGATCTCCCACTGTCTGGAACTGTGTATTCATCCATCCGCTGCACCTGCTGTTCAGCCATCAGTGTCCGTGAACAGTGCTTCTTCATCGGATATCAGCCGGGATCTCACGCTCTCTGGAACTGTTTATTTCATCCATCCACTGCACCTGCTGTTCTGACATCAGCATCCGAGAATAGTGTCCCGTACTGGGACATGGTCTGGCATATCCCGCTCTCTGGAACTATGTTCTGTTTATTTCCTTCATCCAGTGCACCTGCTGTTCTGCCATCAGTGTCCGACAATAGCGCTTCATCATCGGATATCTGTCGTGAAATACCGCTCTCTGGAACTGTGTATTAGTCCGTCCGCTGCACCTGCTGTTCTGACATCAGCATCCGAGAATAGTGTCCCGTTCTGGGACATGGTCTGGGTTCTGCCGCTCTATGGAACTGTGTGTTCATCCGTCCACTGCACCTGCTGTTCTTCCATCAGCATCCGAGAATAGTGTCCCGTACAGGGACATGGTCTGGTCTCTGCCGCTCTCTGGAACTCTGTATTCATCCATGCGTTACACCTGCTGTTCTGACATCAGCATCCGAGAATGGTGTGCCGTTCTGGGACATGGTCTGGGATCTCCCGCTGTCTGGAACTGTGTGTTCATCCATCCACTGCACCTGCTGTTCTGACATCAGCATCCGAGAATAGTGCCCCGTACTGGGACATCAGCCAGGACGCACCGCCGTCATCTCGTTCGTTCGCTCAGTCATCCATCCACGAAAGCTACCGATCAGCCACAGTGCCCGGAATGATGCCTCCTGCCGGGGCAGCGTCCGCTTGCTCCCCGACAGCCAGTTCTGCATGAGGCTCCGGTTCTTCCACCCCCGCCACTGTCCGAGGGTGTCCGAAAATACTGAGGTCTGAGTCGGATCCGAACCGCACAAACGCCGGTCTTCACGACTGGAGGCCTATGTTTCTAAAAACCGGGTTTCAGGAATCTGCGACCTGGTGGCCCAGTGATGTCGGCTGGAACTTTTTTTTTCCGGTCCGCTCAAAATTCTCCAGGCATTTTCTGAGCTTTCCTTCACATAGTCCGACTTTTACTTAGTTTCTGACGGAGCCAAAAAAGTCCGGGTTTTTTTGCCCTCCTTATCGTCCCGACTGGAAACTTTAACTCCGTATTTTAAGTCAGAAAATTAAAGTTCTTTTCATCCAGGAGACCGACCCTTCCTTCAAAGTGTCCCATACAGTGCTTCGTCATCGGACATCGGCCGGGATCTCCCGCTCTCTGGAACTGTGTATTCATCCATGCGGTACACCTGCTGTTCTGCCATCACTGTCCGGGAATAGTGTGTCGTTCTGGGTCATGGTCTGGGATATCACGCTCTCTGGAACTCTTTATTCATCCATGCGGTACACCTGCTGTTCTGCCATCACTGTCCGGGAATAGTGTGTCGTTCTGGGTCATGGTCTGGGATATCACGCTCTCTGGAACTATGTTCTGTTTATTTCCTTCATCCACTGCACCTGCTGTTCTGACATCAGCATCCGAGAATAGTGTCCCGTACTGGGACATGGTCTGGTCTCTGCCGCTCTCTGGAACTCTGTATTCATCCATGCGTTACACCTGCTGTTCTGACATCAGCATCCGAGAATAGTGTCCCGTACAGGGACATGGTCTGGTCTCTGCCGCTCTCTGGAACTCTGTATTCATCCATGCGTTACACCTGCTGTTCTGACATCAGCATCCGAGAATAGTGTGCCGTTCTGGGACATGGTCTGGGATATCACGCTCTCTGGAACTCTTTATTCATCCATGCGGTACACCTGCCGTTCTGCCATCACTGTCCGGGAATAGTGTGTTGTTCTGGGACTTGGTCTGGGTTCTGCCGCTCTCTGGAACTCTTTATTCATCCATGGGGTACACCTGCTGGTCTGCCATCACTGTCCGGGAACAGTGTGCCGTTCTGGGACTTGGTCTGGTCTCTGCCGCTCTCTGGAGCTCTTTATTCATCCATCCACTGCACCTGCTGTTCTGCCATCACTGTCCGGGAATAGTGTGTCGTTCTGGGACTTGGTCTGGTCTCTGCCGCTCTCTGGAGCTCTTTATTCATCCATGCGGTACACCTGCTGTTCTGCCATCACTGTCCGGGAATAGTGTGTCTTTCTGGGACTTGGTCTGGGTTCTGCCGCTCTCTGGAGCTCTTTATTCATCCATGCGGTACACCTGCTGTTCTGCCATCACTGTCCGGGAACAGTGTGCCGTTCTGGGTCATGGTCTGGTCTCTGCCGCTCTCTGGAGCTGTTATTTTCCTCCATCCGGTACACCCACTGCTCTGCCATCACTGTCCGAAAATAGTGCTCCGAAATCGGGTAAGTCGCGCGGGGAGCCACCCCTGTATCTCGGCTCCAGGAGCGTCTTTCCGCCCGGGGCCTGGCCCACTATGCTTAGGTCCAGCTGGGGAACGCTCCCCCCGAAGCTCGGGGCCCTGTCCTGGAGATCTCTGTTTCCGAAAACCAGGTTTCTGAAATCTGCGACCTGGTGGCCCAGTGATGTGAGCTAAAAAAAAATTTATCGAAGCGATCTAAAAAAGCCCAGGCATTTTCTGGGCTTTCCTTCACATATTCCGACTTTTACTTAGTTTCTGACGGAGCCAAAAAAGTCCGGGTTTTTTTCGCTCCACATAGTCCCGACTGGAAACTTTAACTTTTTTTTTTTTCCATTATTTCACCCGCGGAGGTCCGCAAACACCTCCAGGGGCCCACAACGGCCGAATTAAGCCAGGAAAAAGACACCAGAACCCGGATCTCTTTACCAGACACCCCCAGAGCCCGGAACACGGACCCTAACACCTCCAGAGGCCCACAACGGCCGAATTGAACCCGGAAAAAGACGCCAGAACCCGGATCTCTTTACCAAACACCCCCAGAGCCCGGAACACGGACCCAAACACCTCCAGAGGCCCACAACGGCCGAATTGGACCCGGAAAAAGACGCCAGAACCCGGACCCGGTCCCGGATCACCCCGGTACACCCGCGGAGGTCCGCAAACACCTCCAGAGGCCCACAACGGCCGAATTAAGTCCGGAAAAAGACGCCAGAACCCGGATCTCTTTACCAGACACCCCCAGAGCCCGGAACTCGGACCCAAACACCTCCAGAGGCCCACAACGGCCGAATTGGACCCGGAAAAAGACGCCAGAACCCGGACCCGGTCCCGGATCACCCCGGTACACCCGCGGAGGTCCGCAAACACCTCCAGAGGCCCACAACGGCCGAATTGGACCCGGAAAAAGACGCCAGAACCCGGATCTCTTTACCAGACACCCCCAGAGCCCGGATGAGCTCCACAAACACCTCCAGAGGCCCACAACGGCCGAATTGGACCCGGAAAAAGACGCCAGAACCCGGATCTCTTTGCCAGACACCCCCAGAGCCCGGAACTCGGACCCAAACACCTCCAGAGGCCCACAACGGCCGAATTGAACCCGGAAAAAGACGCCAGAACCCGGATCTCTTTACCAGACACCCCCAGAGCCCGGAACTCGGACCCAAACACCTCCAGAGGCCCACAACGGCCGAATTGGACCCGGAAAAAGACGCCAGAACCCGGATCTCTTTACCAGACACCCCCAGAGCCCGGAACACGGACCCAAACACCTCCAGAGGCCCACAACGGCCGAATTAAGTCCGGAAAAAGACGCCAGAACCCGGATCTCTTTACCAAACACCCCCAGAGCCCGGAACTCGGACCCAAACACCTCCAGAGGCCCACAACGGCCGAATTGGACCCGGAAAAAGACGCCAGAACCCGGATCTCTTTACCAGACACCCCCAGAGCCCGGAACTCGGACCCAAACACCTCCAGAGGCCCACAACGGCCGAATTGGACCCGGAAAAAGACGCCAGAACCCGGATCTCTTTACCAGACACCCCCAGAGCCCGGAACTCGGACCCAAACACCTCCAGAGGCCCACAACGGCCGAATTGGACCCGGAAAAAGACGCCAGAACCCGGATCTCTTTACCAGACACCCCCAGAGCCCGGAACTCGGACCCAAACACCTCCAGAGGCCCACAACGGCCGAATTGGACCCGGAAAAAGACGCCAGAACCCGGATCTCTTTACCAGACACCCCCAGAGCCCGGATGAGCTCCACAAACACCTCCAGAGGCCCACAACGGCCGAATTGGACCCGGAAAAAGACGCCAGAACCCGGATCTCTTTACCAGACACCCCCAGAGCCCGGATGAGCTCCACAAACACCTCCAGAGGCCCACAACGGCCGAATTGGACCCGGAAAAAGACGCCAGAACCCGGATCTCTTTACCAGACACCCCCAGAGCCCGGATGAGCTCCACAAA
>NW_027554888.1:27500-32500 GCF_964276395.1 Gasterosteus aculeatus | reverse complement strand
TCATCCATCCACCGCACCTGCTGTTCTGACATCAGCATCCGAGAATAGTGGCCCGTACTGGGACATGGTCTGGGATCTCCCGCTCCATGGAACTGTGTTCTGTTTATTTCCTTCATCCACTGCACCTGCTGTTCTGACATCAGCATCCGAGAATAGTGTCCCGTACTGGGACATGGTCTGGGATATCCCGCTCTCTGGAACTATGTTCTGATTATTTCCTTCATCCACTGCACCTGCTGTTCTGACATCAGCATCCGAGAATAGTGTCCCGTACTGGGACATGGTCAGGGATCTCCCACTGTCTGGAACTGTGTATTCATCCATCCGCTGCACCTGCTGTTCAGCCATCAGTGTCCGTGAACAGTGCTTCTTCATCGGATATCAGCCGGGATCTCACGCTCTCTGGAACTGTTTATTTCATCCATCCACTGCACCTGCTGTTCTGACATCAGCATCCGAGAATAGTGTCCCGTACTGGGACATGGTCTGGCATATCCCGCTCTCTGGAACTATGTTCTGTTTATTTCCTTCATCCACTGCACCTGCTGTTCTGACATCAGCATCCGAGAATAGTGTCCCGTACTGGGACATGGTCTGGCATATCCCCCTCTCTGGAACTATGTTCTGTTCATTTCCTTCATCCAGTGCAACTGCTGTTCTGCCATCAGTGTCCGACAATAGCGCTTCATCATCGGATATCTGCCGTGAAATACCGCTCTCTGGATCTGCTCTGTTCTGGCAGGTAATCAGGGAGATTTTAAGTAGATGAGTGTCCGGGAATAGTGGGCCGTTCTGGGACATGGTCTGGTCTCTGCCGCTCTCTGGAACTCTGTATTCATCCATGCGTTACACCTGCTGTTCTGACATCAGCATCCGAGAATAGTGTCCCGTTCTGGGACATGGTCTGGTCTCTGCCGCTCTCTGGAACTCTGTATTCATCCATGCGTTACACCTGCTGTTCTGACATCAGCATCCGAGAATAGTGTCCCGTTCTGGGACATGGTCTGGGATCTCCCGCTCTCTGGAACTATGTTCTGATTATTTCCTTCATCCACTGCACCTGCTGTTCTGACATCAGCATCCGAGAATAGTGTCCCGTACTGGGACATGGTCAGGGATCTCCCACTGTCTGGAACTGTGTATTCATCCATCCGCTGCACCTGCTGTTCAGCCATCAGTGTCCGTGAACAGTGCTTCTTCATCGGATATCAGCCGGGATCTCACGCTCTCTGGAACTGTTTATTTCATCCATCCACTGCACCTGCTGTTCTGACATCAGCATCCGAGAATAGTGTCCCGTACTGGGACATGGTCTGGCATATCCCGCTCTCTGGAACTATGTTCTGTTTATTTCCTTCATCCAGTGCACCTGCTGTTCTGCCATCAGTGTCCGACAATAGCGCTTCATCATCGGATATCTGTCGTGAAATACCGCTCTCTGGAACTGTGTATTAGTCCGTCCGCTGCACCTGCTGTTCTGACATCAGCATCCGAGAATAGTGTCCCGTTCTGGGACATGGTCTGGGTTCTGCCGCTCTATGGAACTGTGTGTTCATCCGTCCACTGCACCTGCTGTTCTTCCATCAGCATCCGAGAATAGTGTCCCGTACAGGGACATGGTCTGGTCTCTGCCGCTCTCTGGAACTCTGTATTCATCCATGCGTTACACCTGCTGTTCTGACATCAGCATCCGAGAATGGTGTGCCGTTCTGGGACATGGTCTGGGATCTCCCGCTGTCTGGAACTGTGTGTTCATCCATCCACTGCACCTGCTGTTCTGACATCAGCATCCGAGAATAGTGCCCCGTACTGGGACATCAGCCAGGACGCACCGCCGTCATCTCGTTCGTTCGCTCAGTCATCCATCCACGAAAGCTACCGATCAGCCACAGTGCCCGGAATGATGCCTCCTGCCGGGGCAGCGTCCGCTTGCTCCCCGACAGCCAGTTCTGCATGAGGCTCCGGTTCTTCCACCCCCGCCACTGTCCGAGGGTGTCCGAAAATACTGAGGTCTGAGTCGGATCCGAACCGCACAAACGCCGGTCTTCACGACTGGAGGCCTATGTTTCTAAAAACCGGGTTTCAGGAATCTGCGACCTGGTGGCCCAGTGATGTCGGCTGGAACTTTTTTTTTCCGGTCCGCTCAAAATTCTCCAGGCATTTTCTGAGCTTTCCTTCACATAGTCCGACTTTTACTTAGTTTCTGACGGAGCCAAAAAAGTCCGGGTTTTTTTGCCCTCCTTATCGTCCCGACTGGAAACTTTAACTCCGTATTTTAAGTCAGAAAATTAAAGTTCTTTTCATCCAGGAGACCGACCCTTCCTTCAAAGTGTCCCATACAGTGCTTCGTCATCGGACATCGGCCGGGATCTCCCGCTCTCTGGAACTGTGTATTCATCCATGCGGTACACCTGCTGTTCTGCCATCACTGTCCGGGAATAGTGTGTCGTTCTGGGTCATGGTCTGGGATATCACGCTCTCTGGAACTCTTTATTCATCCATGCGGTACACCTGCTGTTCTGCCATCACTGTCCGGGAATAGTGTGTCGTTCTGGGTCATGGTCTGGGATATCACGCTCTCTGGAACTATGTTCTGTTTATTTCCTTCATCCACTGCACCTGCTGTTCTGACATCAGCATCCGAGAATAGTGTCCCGTACTGGGACATGGTCTGGTCTCTGCCGCTCTCTGGAACTCTGTATTCATCCATGCGTTACACCTGCTGTTCTGACATCAGCATCCGAGAATAGTGTCCCGTACAGGGACATGGTCTGGTCTCTGCCGCTCTCTGGAACTCTGTATTCATCCATGCGTTACACCTGCTGTTCTGACATCAGCATCCGAGAATAGTGTGCCGTTCTGGGACATGGTCTGGGATATCACGCTCTCTGGAACTCTTTATTCATCCATGCGGTACACCTGCCGTTCTGCCATCACTGTCCGGGAATAGTGTGTTGTTCTGGGACTTGGTCTGGGTTCTGCCGCTCTCTGGAACTCTTTATTCATCCATGGGGTACACCTGCTGGTCTGCCATCACTGTCCGGGAACAGTGTGCCGTTCTGGGACTTGGTCTGGTCTCTGCCGCTCTCTGGAGCTCTTTATTCATCCATCCACTGCACCTGCTGTTCTGCCATCACTGTCCGGGAATAGTGTGTCGTTCTGGGACTTGGTCTGGTCTCTGCCGCTCTCTGGAGCTCTTTATTCATCCATGCGGTACACCTGCTGTTCTGCCATCACTGTCCGGGAATAGTGTGTCTTTCTGGGACTTGGTCTGGGTTCTGCCGCTCTCTGGAGCTCTTTATTCATCCATGCGGTACACCTGCTGTTCTGCCATCACTGTCCGGGAACAGTGTGCCGTTCTGGGTCATGGTCTGGTCTCTGCCGCTCTCTGGAGCTGTTATTTTCCTCCATCCGGTACACCCACTGCTCTGCCATCACTGTCCGAAAATAGTGCTCCGAAATCGGGTAAGTCGCGCGGGGAGCCACCCCTGTATCTCGGCTCCAGGAGCGTCTTTCCGCCCGGGGCCTGGCCCACTATGCTTAGGTCCAGCTGGGGAACGCTCCCCCCGAAGCTCGGGGCCCTGTCCTGGAGATCTCTGTTTCCGAAAACCAGGTTTCTGAAATCTGCGACCTGGTGGCCCAGTGATGTGAGCTAAAAAAAAATTTATCGAAGCGATCTAAAAAAGCCCAGGCATTTTCTGGGCTTTCCTTCACATATTCCGACTTTTACTTAGTTTCTGACGGAGCCAAAAAAGTCCGGGTTTTTTTCGCTCCACATAGTCCCGACTGGAAACTTTAACTTTTTTTTTTTTCCATTATTTCACCCGCGGAGGTCCGCAAACACCTCCAGGGGCCCACAACGGCCGAATTAAGCCAGGAAAAAGACACCAGAACCCGGATCTCTTTACCAGACACCCCCAGAGCCCGGAACACGGACCCTAACACCTCCAGAGGCCCACAACGGCCGAATTGAACCCGGAAAAAGACGCCAGAACCCGGATCTCTTTACCAAACACCCCCAGAGCCCGGAACACGGACCCAAACACCTCCAGAGGCCCACAACGGCCGAATTGGACCCGGAAAAAGACGCCAGAACCCGGACCCGGTCCCGGATCACCCCGGTACACCCGCGGAGGTCCGCAAACACCTCCAGAGGCCCACAACGGCCGAATTAAGTCCGGAAAAAGACGCCAGAACCCGGATCTCTTTACCAGACACCCCCAGAGCCCGGAACTCGGACCCAAACACCTCCAGAGGCCCACAACGGCCGAATTGGACCCGGAAAAAGACGCCAGAACCCGGACCCGGTCCCGGATCACCCCGGTACACCCGCGGAGGTCCGCAAACACCTCCAGAGGCCCACAACGGCCGAATTGGACCCGGAAAAAGACGCCAGAACCCGGATCTCTTTACCAGACACCCCCAGAGCCCGGATGAGCTCCACAAACACCTCCAGAGGCCCACAACGGCCGAATTGGACCCGGAAAAAGACGCCAGAACCCGGATCTCTTTGCCAGACACCCCCAGAGCCCGGAACTCGGACCCAAACACCTCCAGAGGCCCACAACGGCCGAATTGAACCCGGAAAAAGACGCCAGAACCCGGATCTCTTTACCAGACACCCCCAGAGCCCGGAACTCGGACCCAAACACCTCCAGAGGCCCACAACGGCCGAATTGGACCCGGAAAAAGACGCCAGAACCCGGATCTCTTTACCAGACACCCCCAGAGCCCGGAACACGGACCCAAACACCTCCAGAGGCCCACAACGGCCGAATTAAGTCCGGAAAAAGACGCCAGAACCCGGATCTCTTTACCAAACACCCCCAGAGCCCGGAACTCGGACCCAAACACCTCCAGAGGCCCACAACGGCCGAATTGGACCCGGAAAAAGACGCCAGAACCCGGATCTCTTTACCAGACACCCCCAGAGCCCGGAACTCGGACCCAAACACCTCCAGAGGCCCACAACGGCCGAATTGGACCCGGAAAAAGACGCC
>NW_027554888.1:12500-17500 GCF_964276395.1 Gasterosteus aculeatus | reverse complement strand
GTCCTTCGTCGTCGGATATCTGTCGGGAAATACCGCTCCATGGAACTGTTTATTTCATCCATCCACTGCACCTGCTGTTCTGACATCAGCATCCGAGAATAGTGTCCCGTACTGGGACATGGTCTGGCATATCCCGCTCTCTGGAACTCTGTATTCATCCATGCGTTACACCTGCTGTTCTGACATCAGCATCCGAGAATAGTGTGCCGTTATGGGACATGGTCTGGGATCTCCTGCTCTATGGAACTGTTTACTTCATCCATCCACTGCACCTGCTGTTCTGCCATCAGTGTCCGACAATAGCGCTTCATCATCGGATAACTGCCGTGAGATACCGCTCTCTGGAACTGTTTCTTTCATCCATCCACCGCACCTGCTGTTCTGCCATCAGTGTCCGACAACAGCGCTTCTTCATCGGATATCAGCCGGGATCTCACGCTCTCTGGAACTGTTTATTTCATCCATCCACCGCACCTGCTGTTCTGACATCAGCATCCGAGAATAGTGGCCCGTACTGGGACATGGTCTGGGATCTCCCGCTCCATGGAACTGTGTTCTGTTTATTTCCTTCATCCACTGCACCTGCTGTTCTGACATCAGCATCCGAGAATAGTGTCCCGTACTGGGACATGGTCTGGGATATCCCGCTCTCTGGAACTATGTTCTGATTATTTCCTTCATCCACTGCACCTGCTGTTCTGACATCAGCATCCGAGAATAGTGTCCCGTACTGGGACATGGTCAGGGATCTCCCACTGTCTGGAACTGTGTATTCATCCATCCGCTGCACCTGCTGTTCAGCCATCAGTGTCCGTGAACAGTGCTTCTTCATCGGATATCAGCCGGGATCTCACGCTCTCTGGAACTGTTTATTTCATCCATCCACTGCACCTGCTGTTCTGACATCAGCATCCGAGAATAGTGTCCCGTACTGGGACATGGTCTGGCATATCCCGCTCTCTGGAACTATGTTCTGTTTATTTCCTTCATCCACTGCACCTGCTGTTCTGACATCAGCATCCGAGAATAGTGTCCCGTACTGGGACATGGTCTGGCATATCCCCCTCTCTGGAACTATGTTCTGTTCATTTCCTTCATCCAGTGCAACTGCTGTTCTGCCATCAGTGTCCGACAATAGCGCTTCATCATCGGATATCTGCCGTGAAATACCGCTCTCTGGATCTGCTCTGTTCTGGCAGGTAATCAGGGAGATTTTAAGTAGATGAGTGTCCGGGAATAGTGGGCCGTTCTGGGACATGGTCTGGTCTCTGCCGCTCTCTGGAACTCTGTATTCATCCATGCGTTACACCTGCTGTTCTGACATCAGCATCCGAGAATAGTGTCCCGTTCTGGGACATGGTCTGGTCTCTGCCGCTCTCTGGAACTCTGTATTCATCCATGCGTTACACCTGCTGTTCTGACATCAGCATCCGAGAATAGTGTCCCGTTCTGGGACATGGTCTGGGATCTCCCGCTCTCTGGAACTATGTTCTGATTATTTCCTTCATCCACTGCACCTGCTGTTCTGACATCAGCATCCGAGAATAGTGTCCCGTACTGGGACATGGTCAGGGATCTCCCACTGTCTGGAACTGTGTATTCATCCATCCGCTGCACCTGCTGTTCAGCCATCAGTGTCCGTGAACAGTGCTTCTTCATCGGATATCAGCCGGGATCTCACGCTCTCTGGAACTGTTTATTTCATCCATCCACTGCACCTGCTGTTCTGACATCAGCATCCGAGAATAGTGTCCCGTACTGGGACATGGTCTGGCATATCCCGCTCTCTGGAACTATGTTCTGTTTATTTCCTTCATCCAGTGCACCTGCTGTTCTGCCATCAGTGTCCGACAATAGCGCTTCATCATCGGATATCTGTCGTGAAATACCGCTCTCTGGAACTGTGTATTAGTCCGTCCGCTGCACCTGCTGTTCTGACATCAGCATCCGAGAATAGTGTCCCGTTCTGGGACATGGTCTGGGTTCTGCCGCTCTATGGAACTGTGTGTTCATCCGTCCACTGCACCTGCTGTTCTTCCATCAGCATCCGAGAATAGTGTCCCGTACAGGGACATGGTCTGGTCTCTGCCGCTCTCTGGAACTCTGTATTCATCCATGCGTTACACCTGCTGTTCTGACATCAGCATCCGAGAATGGTGTGCCGTTCTGGGACATGGTCTGGGATCTCCCGCTGTCTGGAACTGTGTGTTCATCCATCCACTGCACCTGCTGTTCTGACATCAGCATCCGAGAATAGTGCCCCGTACTGGGACATCAGCCAGGACGCACCGCCGTCATCTCGTTCGTTCGCTCAGTCATCCATCCACGAAAGCTACCGATCAGCCACAGTGCCCGGAATGATGCCTCCTGCCGGGGCAGCGTCCGCTTGCTCCCCGACAGCCAGTTCTGCATGAGGCTCCGGTTCTTCCACCCCCGCCACTGTCCGAGGGTGTCCGAAAATACTGAGGTCTGAGTCGGATCCGAACCGCACAAACGCCGGTCTTCACGACTGGAGGCCTATGTTTCTAAAAACCGGGTTTCAGGAATCTGCGACCTGGTGGCCCAGTGATGTCGGCTGGAACTTTTTTTTTCCGGTCCGCTCAAAATTCTCCAGGCATTTTCTGAGCTTTCCTTCACATAGTCCGACTTTTACTTAGTTTCTGACGGAGCCAAAAAAGTCCGGGTTTTTTTGCCCTCCTTATCGTCCCGACTGGAAACTTTAACTCCGTATTTTAAGTCAGAAAATTAAAGTTCTTTTCATCCAGGAGACCGACCCTTCCTTCAAAGTGTCCCATACAGTGCTTCGTCATCGGACATCGGCCGGGATCTCCCGCTCTCTGGAACTGTGTATTCATCCATGCGGTACACCTGCTGTTCTGCCATCACTGTCCGGGAATAGTGTGTCGTTCTGGGTCATGGTCTGGGATATCACGCTCTCTGGAACTCTTTATTCATCCATGCGGTACACCTGCTGTTCTGCCATCACTGTCCGGGAATAGTGTGTCGTTCTGGGTCATGGTCTGGGATATCACGCTCTCTGGAACTATGTTCTGTTTATTTCCTTCATCCACTGCACCTGCTGTTCTGACATCAGCATCCGAGAATAGTGTCCCGTACTGGGACATGGTCTGGTCTCTGCCGCTCTCTGGAACTCTGTATTCATCCATGCGTTACACCTGCTGTTCTGACATCAGCATCCGAGAATAGTGTCCCGTACAGGGACATGGTCTGGTCTCTGCCGCTCTCTGGAACTCTGTATTCATCCATGCGTTACACCTGCTGTTCTGACATCAGCATCCGAGAATAGTGTGCCGTTCTGGGACATGGTCTGGGATATCACGCTCTCTGGAACTCTTTATTCATCCATGCGGTACACCTGCCGTTCTGCCATCACTGTCCGGGAATAGTGTGTTGTTCTGGGACTTGGTCTGGGTTCTGCCGCTCTCTGGAACTCTTTATTCATCCATGGGGTACACCTGCTGGTCTGCCATCACTGTCCGGGAACAGTGTGCCGTTCTGGGACTTGGTCTGGTCTCTGCCGCTCTCTGGAGCTCTTTATTCATCCATCCACTGCACCTGCTGTTCTGCCATCACTGTCCGGGAATAGTGTGTCGTTCTGGGACTTGGTCTGGTCTCTGCCGCTCTCTGGAGCTCTTTATTCATCCATGCGGTACACCTGCTGTTCTGCCATCACTGTCCGGGAATAGTGTGTCTTTCTGGGACTTGGTCTGGGTTCTGCCGCTCTCTGGAGCTCTTTATTCATCCATGCGGTACACCTGCTGTTCTGCCATCACTGTCCGGGAACAGTGTGCCGTTCTGGGTCATGGTCTGGTCTCTGCCGCTCTCTGGAGCTGTTATTTTCCTCCATCCGGTACACCCACTGCTCTGCCATCACTGTCCGAAAATAGTGCTCCGAAATCGGGTAAGTCGCGCGGGGAGCCACCCCTGTATCTCGGCTCCAGGAGCGTCTTTCCGCCCGGGGCCTGGCCCACTATGCTTAGGTCCAGCTGGGGAACGCTCCCCCCGAAGCTCGGGGCCCTGTCCTGGAGATCTCTGTTTCCGAAAACCAGGTTTCTGAAATCTGCGACCTGGTGGCCCAGTGATGTGAGCTAAAAAAAAATTTATCGAAGCGATCTAAAAAAGCCCAGGCATTTTCTGGGCTTTCCTTCACATATTCCGACTTTTACTTAGTTTCTGACGGAGCCAAAAAAGTCCGGGTTTTTTTCGCTCCACATAGTCCCGACTGGAAACTTTAACTTTTTTTTTTTTCCATTATTTCACCCGCGGAGGTCCGCAAACACCTCCAGGGGCCCACAACGGCCGAATTAAGCCAGGAAAAAGACACCAGAACCCGGATCTCTTTACCAGACACCCCCAGAGCCCGGAACACGGACCCTAACACCTCCAGAGGCCCACAACGGCCGAATTGAACCCGGAAAAAGACGCCAGAACCCGGATCTCTTTACCAAACACCCCCAGAGCCCGGAACACGGACCCAAACACCTCCAGAGGCCCACAACGGCCGAATTGGACCCGGAAAAAGACGCCAGAACCCGGACCCGGTCCCGGATCACCCCGGTACACCCGCGGAGGTCCGCAAACACCTCCAGAGGCCCACAACGGCCGAATTAAGTCCGGAAAAAGACGCCAGAACCCGGATCTCTTTACCAGACACCCCCAGAGCCCGGAACTCGGACCCAAACACCTCCAGAGGCCCACAACGGCCGAATTGGACCCGGAAAAAGACGCCAGAACCCGGACCCGGTCCCGGATCACCCCGGTACACCCGCGGAGGTCCGCAAACACCTCCAGAGGCCCACAACGGCCGAATTGGACCCGGAAAAAGACGCCAGAACCCGGATCTCTTTACCAGACACCCCCAGAGCCCGGATGAGCTCCACAAACACCTCCAGAGGCCCACAACGGCCGAATTGGACCCGGAAAAAGACGCCAGAACCCGGATCTCTTTGCCAGACACCCCCAGAGCCCGGAACTCGGAC
>NW_027554888.1:0-2500 GCF_964276395.1 Gasterosteus aculeatus | reverse complement strand
CGCCCCGCCGCCATCTCTCTCGCTCAGCGATCCATCCGCGAAACCCACCGACCAGCCACAGTGCCCGGAACGAGGCTCCGGTTCGTTCACCCTCGCCACTGTCCGAGGGCGTCCGAAAATACTGAGGTCTGAGTCGGATCCAAAACGCACAAACGTCGGTCCTCACTCCTGGAGGCCTATGTTTCTAAAAACCAGGTTTCTGAAATCTGCGACCTGGTGGCCCAGTGATGTCGGCTACAACTTTTTTTTTCCAGTCCGCTCAAAATTCTCCAGGCATTTTCTGAGCTTTCCTTCACATAGTCCGACTTTTACTTAGTTTCTGACGGAGCCAAAAAAGTCCGGGTTTTTTTGCCCTCCTTATCGTCCCGACTGGAAACTTTAACTCCGGATTTTAAGTCAGAAAATTAAAGTCCTTTTCATCCAGGAGACCGACCCTTCCTGCAAAGCGTCCCAAATGGTCCTTCGTCGTCGGATATCTGTCGGGAAATACCGCTCTATGGAACTGTTTATTTCATCCATCCACTGCACCTGCTGTTCTGACATCAGCATCCGAGAATAGTGTCCCGTACTGGGACATGGTCTGGGTTCTGCCGCTCTCTGGAACTCTGTATTCATCCATGCGTTACACCTGCTGTTCTGACATCAGCATCCGAGAATAGTGTGCCGTTATGGGACATGGTCTGGGATCTCCTGCTCTATGGAACTGTTTACTTCATCCATCCACTGCACCTGCTGTTCTGCCATCAGTGTCCGACAATAGCGCTTCATCATCGGATATCTGCCGTGAAATACCGCTCTCTGGAACTGTTTCTTTCATCCATCCACCGCACCTGCTGTTCTGCCATCAGTGTCCGACAATAGCGCTTCTTCATCGGATATCAGCCGGGATCTCACGCTCTCTGGAACTGTTTCTTTCATCCATCCACCGCACCTGCTGTTCTGCCATCAGTGTCCGACAACAGCGCTTCTTCATCGGATATCAGCCGGGATCTCACGCTCTCTGGAACTGTTTATTTCATCCATCCACTGCACCTGCTGTTCTGCCATCAGTGTCCGAGAACAGTGCTTCTTCATCGGATATCAGCCGGGATCTCACGCTCTCTGGAACTGTTTCTTTCATCCATCCACCGCACCTGCTGTTCTGCCATCAGTGTCCGACAATAGCGCTTCTTCATCGGATATCTGCCGTGAAATACCGCTCTCTGGAACTGTTTCTTTCATCCATCCACCGCACCTGCTGTTCTGCCATCAGTGTCCGACAATAGCGCTTCTTCATCGGATATCAGCCGGGATCTCACGCTCTCTGGAACTGTTTATTTCATCCACCGCACCTGCTGTTCTGCCATCAGTGTCCGACAACAGCGCTTCATCATCGGATAACTGCCGTGAAATACCGCTCTCTGGAACTGTTTATTTCATCCACCGCACCTGCTGTTCTGCCATCAGTGTCCGACAACAGCGCTTCATCATCGGATAACTGCCGTGAAATACCGCTCTCTGGAACTGTTTATTTCATCCACCGCACCTGCTGTTCTGCCATCAGTGTCCGACAACAGCGCTTCATCATCGGATATCTGCCGTGAAATACCGCTCTCTGGATCTGCTCTGTTCTGGCAGGTAATCAGGGAGATTTTAAGTAGATGAGTGTCCGGGAATAGTGCACTGCACTCGGGCAGGTCACGCCGCGTAACCCGCCCCGTATCCCGGTTCCCGAACCCGCTTTTCCGCCCAAAGTTGTCCGAAGATGCTTAGGCCCAGCTGGGGAACGCTCCCCACGAAGCCCGGGTCTCAGCCCTGGAGCCCTGTGTTTCCGAAAACCAGGTTTCTGAAATCTGCGACCTGGTGGCCCAGTGATGTCAGCTGGAACTTTTTTTTTCCGGTCCGCTCAAAATTCTCCAGGCATTTTCTGAGCTTTCCTTCACATATTCCGACTTTTACTTAGTTTCTGACGGAGCCAAAAAAGTCCGGGTTTTTTTGCCCTCCTTATCGTCCCGACTGGAAACTTTAACTTTTTTTTTAAGTCAGAAAATTAAAGTTTTTTTCATCCAGGAGACCGACCCTTCCTTCAAAGCGTCCCAAGTGGTCCTTCGTCATCGGATATCTGTCGGGAAATACCGCTCCATGGAACTGTTTATTTCATCCATCCGCTGCACCTGCTGTTCTGCCATCAGTGTCCGACAATAGCGCTTCTTCATCGGATATCTGCCGGGATCTCACGCTCTCTGGAACTGTTTAATTCATCCATCCACTGCACCTGCTGTTCTGACATCAGCATCCGAGAATAGTGTCCCGTACTGGGACATGGTCTGGCATATCCCGCTCTCTGGAACTATGTTCTGATTATTTCCTTCATCCACTGCACCTGCTGTTCTGACATCAGCATCCGAGAATAGTGTCCCGTACTGGGACATGGTCTGGCATATCCCGCTCTCTGGAACTGTGTTCTGATTATTTCCTTCATCCACTGCACCTGCTGTTCTGACATCAGCATCCGAGAATA